>NC_056732.1:1507176603-1507206603 GCF_019279795.1 Protopterus annectens | reverse complement strand
TCTACCATTTGCAGCACTTAATGTACTGTCAATAAAATGTGTGCAGTACTGGGTGATGTGCACCATTTGTTTCTTTATGACGCACAGGGAGCAGGGAGCACCAGTTGACAGCTGTGCCATTCTTTTTTGGATACAAGTCTGTCATTTTGGCAATTAGCATACTATCCATATTACAGCTGGTCTACAGTATGATCTCTTCATGAAAAATGAAGGTACTCCTTCAGAACCCTAATGGAGCACATCAGAAAAGCAATATGCGCTTTATACATAGAGTAAACCAACTCCAGTCAGAGTATGCTAACCAATGTCTTCTACAAGCTATAGGGTAAACATGCTTTAAGACAACAAGGTAAATTCACCAAAATTTCATCTCCCTTCTTGATGGAATTGGTTATCTTTTCCTCTGGTCTGGCCTTTACGTTTTTTTGACTGTCAAACCCCCTTCCTTCTATTTTAACTGGTACATATTCCTGTCTGTTCCCATTTGTACCTCCCTTCTTCTTCTTCTTTCGGCTTTTCCCAGTTAGGGGTTGCCACAGCGAATCACCTGTCCGCTCATGATTGGCAGTGGGGTTTTACGGTGTCGAGCTGCCAGCCCGGCGCCCAACCTTCCACAGAAGGCACACACACACATGCACAAACACCTAGGGCCAATTTAGAGTGTCCAATCCACCTACAGCATGTCTTTCAGAAGTGGGAGGAAACCGGAGCACCCGGAGGAAACCCACGCGGCCTCAGGGAGGACATGCAGACTCCGCACAGAAGGCACCCCAGCCGAGGATCATTTGTACTTCCCTATACTTGCTAAATTTAACATATATTGCCTCACCTTTGAAATCACTATTTGAGAACAATGTGATCTTTTCTTTTGAGAAGCACTGTGTTTTTTACTTTTTCCTGATTGCATTTTAGTTTTACACAAAGGATTGTTTCAGCTACGATGGCAGATAAGCTCCACTCTTTTTCCCATACCAACTTCCTGCCAATGAATTACAGCTTTTCTAACATACTGAGGTATTTTGTCAAACTGTACTCTACTGAAGATCAGAATGACTCGATTTCGTGATCAATTGCTCCCAAATGACTATATATTCTGGGTCTAACAATCTCTCTCCTTTCACATTTCTTGCGTATTTTTATTTTGATGCATTTTATTTTTTTAAATATATTTATTTGTTAACCAGATAAACCCAGAGGCTACATGCTTCCCATATTCAGGGGTAACATGGGAACACTGTTGGGTTAAGTGAGTGCTCAGCCACAATTCTTTATTTACTTATTCATTTCTTTTTATTACTGCATTAGTCCTACTCGGCATGGCCTATTTTCAGTGACCAGAAGTGGGATTCACACTGAGTACAGGTAGCTTGCCAGGACAATGGGGAATCTCCCCTGCTCTTTGCAGAAGACTGCTGTAGAGTTGTATCTCAGCAACACAGTAAAGATAGATCAGCAAGAAAGCACATGAAGAGAAGGTGAAATGAATTATGTGCTGCTTAGGACAGTAGAAGAATCACCTGTCTCTGCACAGGAGTAACAGCAGATTAAATTAATGGTACAGATGAATGTACAGGAGCAGAAAGATGCTTCTTCTTTGGTACCCGTCAAGACTCAAACTAAAGGATATCAAAAAATTTCAGAAGTTCCTGTGGCAATCATAGTCCTATATAACAATGTCCATAAATGGGAAAAGGAACTGAGCACAACTCCTCTGATCACCTAGTGGCAAAAGGAAGAAATTACAATAAACCAGAACACCTGCCCCCCCAAAAAAATAATAGATGCAAGCCTCAGCATGCATGGAATAAACAGGTTTCAGATGCACTTTCAATCATATCATTTAACTGAATATAATTTTGTCTCATATGTCCCTACAAAAGTTTTGATTTTATAATAACCACTAAGGATTATAGTCGGTCAATAATGCCAGGCAAACATTAAGAGCTTCATACTTCCTACAGTTATAAAAATGCATGTTAATGCAAAATCTGTTATACTATTAACTTTTAAAGCAAATTGGAGTAACATTTTAAAATTTCCCTGATTATTGAGCCTTTGTCCCCCATTATTTTTGGCTTGTCCTGAATTCTTGAGCAAAGAAGCTGAGAAGTATACGCTCAACAAACAGGTAATATAGAAATAATGAATCACACTGACTTTTGGAAGAAAGTGATACAGCCTTCACAAATTACTGTAAAAGATGTACATGCCACTATGTTTGGAAAGTGAGCCTTTATTCAACGTGATTTTGAACAATGAGATATAACAGATAAAGCTATAGAAAACTTAAAACACGTGGCATGATACCGATATTAAAATTTCACTTGACTTAGCAATGTCTAGAAAATGAAAAGTTTTTGTCCACAAAAAGAAAGAGGTTGGGGGAAATATCATTAAAACTTGTCCGTGTTCATTTCCTGCACAATTCAAGTGTTTTATGTATGCGAAACAAAAGATGTGCTATTAAACACAGCAGTCATCCCACGGATCATGAATCACTTTATTGTTTAGTACCAATAAGGAGGTAAGAAATGCTAGGGAAATGGGATAAGTAATAGAAACGCAGAAACCCAAATGTATGAAGTGTAAAAACACTGATCATTTCTGGTCTGAATGTGCAACATGTGGGATTGTAGTGGCCAGGCTTAAAAAAGGCTTAAATGGTCTATTAGCAAGTAACAACCTTTCAACCTATGAATGACTAAGCTGAACAAAATGAAGAAACAAAATAAAAACTAGAACAGAACGAAAGCTGGAATAAAATAAATAAACAAGAGTACACATGACAGAATTATCCAATAGTCATGAAACTGTACAAAACAAAACCTGTGTTGCAATATAAAGAAAAAGACTAATCTAGCATTAGTGTCTAAAATACATGGAAGAAGTAAATTCCATAAGACTAGAAGATCAGGATATGAAAAAAAGAGAAAAAAAAAATGCTCAGTAACATTTCTTTGGCACATTTAAGTATAAATAGTATAAAATTAGAAATAAGATGGTTTTGATGTTAGAACTCTTACAGGAAAAGGAATGGGGCATACAATGTCTAGAGGGCCTTCCCAAAACCTGGACAAGCTGTCACCTAGTCGAGTTCAACTCAGTGAAGATGTTTTCCACGGGACGTCACTGCCAGTGCGGTTTCCACGTCTGCTCTTCCAATGATTCCTTTACTTTGAAATATTTCTTTCTTCTTTGAGTTTGTGTAACTATGGCGTTGGCAGATATAAACTTGGAACGCTCACATGTGAGATGCAGGGGAACTCACCTCTCTCTTCAAAAATTTACTTTATTTTTAGTTTTTCTTTGTCCAGTTGTAACTTTGTTGAGATGTAACTTGACAAATCAGAGGGATCATCTATAGGATATCAGGTTTAGAAAGCAAGAAGGAAAAAATGTGAAGCAAAGAGGAGTGGAGAAGTATTTTTGTCTTTTGATCCGGAAAAATGCTCTAGAATTTGAGTTTTGTTAAAAAAATTTAAATGTGCATATTAAATTCAACTGTAAAAGACCAAGAGGATTTTTACGTATGATTTCTATGTGCATTTTCTGATACAATGAAAGGTATATTAAAGAAATAATAGTTCATAGGTAAATACTAGGCAGTCTGCACACTATTACATGCCTACAGCAATATCCAAATGATGATCAAAGGTGAGAATCAAACTCAGTATCTTGTATCTGTGAGGTAAATGCCATACCCATTATGCCAATCCCCCAACCCATACTAATAACCATTTGCTAAACTGGGTAAGCTCACAGGACATGTACTTCCTTTTCAATGGCAACCTGAGATCAATGTCTGGTTACTCAGGGTCGCACAGTAGGCAAATGACAGTTGAGGGAATCAAACCCTGTACCACAGGGACAACATCTTGCAGTCATAACCTTCTGCACCAAAATGTCATATTTATTAGTCAATATAAGAACTATTTATACAAAGAATTTTACTTGTGCCCTACATATTAATAGTAAGAGAAAGGAAGGAACGGAAGTTAAAAATATGGATGAGGACCTCAGGATTACATAATAGTTTAGGTCTTAAATATGCCTATCACAAAGGTAGACTGTACAATAACTGATTACATTTTTGTAAATGAGAATGCTTCAGCTAACAAAACTGCAGTTGGTGAAGTCAGTTATTCAGACCTCAGGGAAATATAAGGTTTATTAGGGGCTGTACAGAAAACATATGACAGCAAGAAAGGGAAGAGTAACACATTTATATTTTTTAGCAAAATAAACAAAAACTATATACTGCAAGAAATGTATATGCTCTAATTCATTTGGTAGCTGGTGTAAAAGGAAATGTTAGCTAATCTCTATAAATATTTGATAAAATGATCCCATACAAGTTACATCACAATTTTGATGAAAAGTACATGTGACAATTTTAAGGGTAGTCCTGAGGATTTAGAAAACAATGATGAATCTCTTAAAAAAAAGAAAAAGTTATACACACCGAACTGTGAAAAAAATAAAGACCTGGCATTGTAATTAGAAGGTTGCACTGGAAGGTGGAAAGAAGTTGTTAATCCCTTGTTTGGGATGAATATGAAGAGGCAAGAAAGAAGAATGAAAGGTTTACATGATGAAAAAGAGCACATGTTACAACATTCATGGTATGTTAACAACTATACAGAACTATATGACAGATGAGAAGAAAACAGAAAAAAATGCAGGGTGTCTGTATAGCGTAAGTTAGACAGAGAACATTCAGAAAAAAAAAAAAAAATTCCTGGAAGTAAAGTAGAAAGGCGTTAGATCAAATTAGTAAGCCTGGAGCGAATAGTTGGGAAATAGTTTTATGTACAATATTTTGAGATCTATAGTGAAATTAATAATGAAAGGTTATAAAATGGTTTACATAAAGAACTTCCAATTTCAGTAGTTAAATTCAATTGGAAGGAGAGGACAGGAAGGATATATTAAAAAAATGGATACCTGCTGCTGCTATGATGTCAGAAAGGAGTGACTGACTCATACATATAGTCATGTTGAACGCTTGAAGATGTTACCATAATGTATACATACATATACTTATGTGTGTACATAAACACTTTAGAGCACACATAAATATACGCATGCATGTATTAATGTAACACCATCATGTGTTCAATATGAACTTCAGTAAAGTAAATGAATATGTATCATGACCGAACTGGGTAAATTGTATTCTAAAGCAAGTGTAACATGAGTTGTAAACGAGCGAAAATGGGTTATAAGCTAAATCAGTAAACCATTCAAGCAATTTTTTTAAAAATTACATACAGTACATATGCACAGCATGAGACACTAGTTTACTTTATAAAATGAAGACTAATCTTAAAAACACAGTAAGTATATGGATGTAAATAAAAATGCACATGTAACAAGTCTGTTAGGCCACTTTTAGAAGCATGACAGTTCACTTACAGCTAAGAGTTCACTGACACACTTACAACACAACAAAAAGAGAGGCACAAAGCTGTGTCCGGTACTTCAGAACACCAAAGTCCCTTTCCATTACACAAACAATAATACCACTTGGTACTGGAGAATACAAGGCTGTCTTGAGATGTTCTAAGGCTGATGGGCTTGGAATCTGCAGTACTTACCAATACTGCCCACGCTGGGGAGTATTACTACATTTAACATCTATCTGTTAGATTTTCTAAGTTCCGATTTTTATCAAAATCTTATTTAGTTAAAAAATCCAATTCATTTGCCATGTTTATGTAAACATATTCATTCACTTCATATTTGAACAGCTGTAGCCATTTTTTTACGCGAAGCAAAACCAGTTACTACAGACAATGGCAGATTATAATATGGGTAATATGGTTGGACTAGCACAAACGGCTCTAGAGGCATGCCATGGCTAACCTGAAGGCTGACTAGTGTAGTGGAAATCCTACATGTCAACTTAATACACCAGCAGCAAATTGTTACTTAAACATTACTCAGCACAGCACCAACAACGGCATTTCAGCTTCTATTTTATTTACTTCTGTCTTTTTTTTTTAATTTATCAGCAGGCACTACAGACATAGTTTCAGGTGGAAGCCACAAAAAAGTGTGTATATCTGCTGATTTTCTCCCATAATCCTCACAGCAATGCACCTCTATGACTGGCCGTTTTGATTGTCAGATCCCAGCTGCTTGGGTAATAGCCAGCAGGTTTTGCTACCTCCTCTATAGTGCTTCAAATAAACTTTTATGGTTCTGCATCATTTTTTCTGAAGTAATTAATGTGCTGTTTGACTCTGGGCATAGATGCCAGTGGGCAGTAACCAGTGCCAATAAGTCTGTGGTGGATACTTTTCCTTGGGAAATATACCTGTCAACTATCCATGATTTTGTCTTACGTTTCCTTGTTCTCAATTTTCTAAGAGCATTCCTCATTTTACTTCTTTCAACAAATATCCTTTGTAAATAATACTGAATGACATTAACTTATGAAAAGCCCTTTTTAAAAAAGTATGAATAAACTGTTAACAACCATGATGTGAGCTTCATAGTTAAGTTGCTAGTAAGTGTTCTACAGTTTTCCACCACATTATAAAAGGCAGTGTTCAACATTTTGGAGATGGAACATTTTATAGGTTCATAGGTTCATAGGTGGGTACTAGGCCCTAGGGCCCATACAAGCCTAGCCAGAAAATGTACCCTGGCTTTCACCACCCAAGAAAATTATTTTCTTGTGCCCCTGTCAAGCAGAGCCACAGAAGTGATCCCTGGGGTGAATTTCCCATTTCCCATCCGGGAAGGTTGAGAACTATGTGTATTTTAGTCTGTTCCTGAATAAAAAAGTAAGTTTCTTGACAAGTCAATGAGGAATATGGTCAGTAAATGATGACAGACAATTAGAGCTTCATACTTCATATCCATTTAGATCATCTATGCTAATATAAAAACTGCTGTATTATTTATTTTGCTATGACTATCAGATGAGATCTACTCAACAATGGCTGTAACTGCTAGGTAAGGGAAAAAGCTGTTTCTAGACGAAAATAACTCTTCTTCTTATTTACTCAGTTAATCAACTGGCTCTACAGGACTAGTGGCCATTTCTGTGGAATAAATTCACATTTTTGAGGTTTCCAGTTGTATGAAACTGAAACAGTATTGACAGCTGCCAACTGATCTTGATACTTTAATTATGTTCCTCATAAACTGTGTTCTGGAAAATCACTGAGGATGGCAACCACCAAGTCCTCTATTTACAAAGAACTTTGCAACACTTCTCAATCATTCCAACTGCATTCAGAGCCATACAAACTACTTGCTTTACACTGTGCTGCGGTGGTGCAGCAGTTAGCGTTGTCGCCTCACAGCAAGAGGTTCGCTCGTTCCATTCTCAGCTGGAGAGCCTTCTGTGTGGAGTCTGCATGTCCTCGCTGCAGTCGAGTGACATTTAAAGACAAGCAGGTAGGTGCGTGCGTGAATGGGTGTGCCTTCTTTGAAGGCTGGGCATCGGGCTGGCAACATGGCACCGTAAAAATCCACTGCCAATCATTAGCAGACCAGAGTTCTGCTGTGGCAGCCCCAAACCGAGAAAGGCCGAAAGAAGACGAAAAAGTACTTGCTTTACACTGTATTCACTACTATTTTCTGAGCATTTTAAAGCATTTATTTAATTTTGTGGCAGAAACACACAGTTCTGTTTGTTGGCTTTTCTAGTTCTTTTTGCTTCCATATCACCCTACAGAAGGGTGGATTAGCCAGGGACTTAGTGGTTTGGTAGTTCTTTGTTGTTTTATCTGCACTTGAGAGCTGCTTTTACTGTGTTTTTACATTAAGAAATTCCAGGATCATCTATCTTGTGGCAAAAGGAATTTACCTGGCTTCTCTTGAGTTGAGAATCACTCCAGGGAGCCAAAAATGTGGCTGTTTATTTGCTAGGAGGCATAGGAGTTAATTTTCATGCTTTTTTTTTCTCTACTATAAATCAGGCAAGTTTGCACTGCACTGTGTTTACTTACAGAGAACTCTGCAACACATTTCAAGTTTTTCAACTGCATCCAGAGCTATCCAAGCTGACACAAGTATTTTCTTAATTTACCGTAATTGTACTTGGTTTATACAATGATTGTTACTGTTTCTGAGCATTTTAAAGCATTTATTTAATTCTGTGGCCTAAAATAGTAATTTCTCTGTTTGTTAGCTTTTCTAGTTCTGTTTGCCAAATCAGCTTGCAGAAGGGCACATTAGCCAGGGGCTTACTATATGGTAGTTGTTTGTTGTTTGTGTTGTTTAATCTCCACTTGAGAGCTCCTTCTGCTGTGCATTTGAATTAAGAAATTCCAGGATAATTAATTTCATCTTGTGACAGAAGATGTTTATCTGGTTTCTCTGAGTTGGGAATCAGTCCAGTGAGCTCAAAATATAGTTGTTTATTGGTTAGAAAGCATATGAGTCAGTTTTCAAGCTTTTTTCTCTGGTATAAATCAGACAAGTTTGCACACAGCTGCCCAATGAGCAGTGGAGGTAGTAGCAAACTCCTAGACAGTAAAATTTCCCTATAAGGTTAGGTTCAGGTCCAAAACCTGTTAACTTGTTTGGCATTGTGTGGAATTAAGCTTAGAGCAGCTGGTGTACACATGGAACATAACTACCATATACTATCACCATATAACATTGTGCCCTCAACCTCAGAACTAGTAAGCATATTGAACAGCAATATCATTTCCTGGCACTATATAACATCTTGCCCTTAACCTCACAAACTACCCTAAGAAACTCCTGTTAAAATCCAATCCTTAATCCTAAACAGCCCACCATATTACAAGACTGGACAACATGGATATACAATTTCCAAATGTCTCTGTGGCAACTTTGGTAGATTTGGCTATCCTAAGACAATGAAGTAATTGTCTCATGCTCTCAGACAACCACTTAATTATGAATTTCACATACAAATGAGGTTGTCAGGAATACCCACATTACATGCCTCACACACACACTGCTCACCACACACACACAGATTGTCTTATGCTGAGCCACTTAAAAGAAACCTCCCCAAATCTCAAAGACCTCCAATTCCACCTAACAGCAATGCTGCTCCTCAGCAGTCATTAAAACACACAACAAAAGCAGCACCAAACATCTCACATAAACTTACACCCAAATGTCCCCAATAGCAATACCCATACAGCAAGCATATACTTTACCCCATACTCTTGTCACTGAGGATTCCATTGTGTGACAGAGAGATGCCCCCTTCACCAGGACAGACAAGTAGAAGATCACGTTTACTTGCCTATCTGGAGCCAGGATCTGTAATATCACATATGCATTCAAGTCAGTGCACCACAGGTACCAATATCAGGGTATCATAGGATGATGCCACAGTATGACCATAAAATGACTGTTTTTTATAATGGGCTTAGTTTATGGTGTCACTCCAGGGGGATCCAACATCTGTCAACATGGAAGGACGTGGTCAACAAACCACATTGCTTTACCTGCCCTCCTACACTTCTGGATACTGGCTAAAAAATATCCAACCCCTAAACAGCCTTTTTAGGCAATACCAAAAAGACAAAACTACCAACATAGTGAAAATTCTCCAAGTAACCTTAAGGTGTTACTGCTCAATGCTAGGAACCTAAACAAAAAAACTTCACACCCTTCAAGCTCTCCTCACTCTGGAGAATATAGACATCTGTGTCATGACTAAGACTTGACTTACAGATGTAGAAAGTACTCCAGCAGTGAAAGGCTACATAGCCTTCCACACATTTAGATCAACAACAGCACAGACTAGGGCCAAAACGGGAGGTGTCTCGATCTATGTTAACAACAAACATACCTCTAGGTTGGTTAAACAGGGTGATACCATAGAGCTCTTCCATGTGCAAGTCACCACAGATAAGGTCCCTCATCATATCATGGCTAGTTACAGGCCACCATTTAGGCCCCTAGTGTCCCATGACTCTCACCTAAACCTATCACAGGTCCTCACTATCCAACAAACACCCTATTAATGGGTGACTTTAACTACCTCTCCACAGACTGGGAAACTTACACTGCTTCAAACTCACAGGCACACCACTTCCTGGAGTTTATTAAAACAAACACCCTGGAACAGATAGTACACTCACCAACCAGAGGCGCAAACATACTGAATCTGATACTCACCAACATGGGAGAGCACTGTAACCCCTCCTCCATGTTAGAACTGTAAGGCAAACTACATCCTATTAAGTGATCATTTGTCAAAATTCATGACTCCCCCCAACCCCGTGACCACAGTGACCTACTCAGAAGTATTCAGATTCCCTATACGAATATGTGAATGGCTGCGAAGAGGCTGCCATACCTACCACATGTAAACCCAAAATAAACACTAAAAATAATTTCCACTGGTGGAATCCTCACCTGAACAGGGTACATAGTTAAAGAATAAATCCCTTGGTGAAAATCAGGAAAAGCAACTTAACTAAAGCCAAGTTCTCTCTTATACAACTAAACAAGAAACTATGAGGTCTAATTAAGTTCATGGCAAACTATGAGGTCAGGATAGCCTCACAGGCTAAGGACAATCACAAGACCTTCTTCAGTTATATCCTAAAACATTAAATATAACACACAACACTCTGCTAAACTGGTGGGGGAACGGTACCATCATCACCGATCAGTGACACAGCAAATCTAATGGATGATAAATTCAACTCAAACTTCACCCCCCAACTCCTCCCCAGCTCCATCAGATAAAATCCCATCCGACATACTACCACCATCTATTAGCAGGGACCAGATGCTAGCAGCACCCACTAAAGCCAAAAACACTGCCTCCATGGGTCCCAACAACATCCCCAATTGCCTCCTGAACAGTCTAAAACATGACTTATCAGGACCACTGAAACAGACTACATTCCAAGTGAATGGAGGACCCTTCCTCAAAAGATGGCCATCAACTGAACAGGGAACTACAGACCCATCAGTCTAGTAAGCCTAATATGCAAAGCCATGGAACAAATCAGCATGGAAATGATTAGCAAGGACATTAGCAACCTACAGACACTGGACTCATCCCAATTTGGCATTGCTAAAGGAAGTTTATGCCTACTTAACCTGGTAGACTTCTTTGACAGGGTCACCAAGGCAATGAACAAGGGTAAAACAGTGTATACTACATGTCTTGACCTAGCCAAGGCATCTGATACAATACCCCACTCAGGCATTGTTGACAAGGACTCTGAACAAGGTATAAATCCTTATACAAGTTGTTGGATTGCCAGCTGTCTCACAGACAGGACCCAAGAAGTAAGTATCAGTCGGACCATCTTCACCAAGAGACCAGTCACCAGCGGACTATCCCCAGGGTTCCATGCTGGGCCTGCTCCTGTTTGGCATCTATTTCTCATAAGTCAAGGCTAATCTTCAACGCCTTGGGCTCACCAAGTTTGCGGATGACTGTAAATTGGGAGCTAATATAGATTCCTCCCAAGACATCAACATAACTGGAGCCAAAGGTATAACCTAAAACTCAATGTCAAAAAATGCATTATAATGCCCTTTGCGAAACTGTGAATCCAAGTTAATTACACCATCGATAAAACACCCCTAAGAGTCTAACCAGTAGTAAGGGATCTGGGAACATATGCAGACAGCAATCTGGCCTTTGACCAACATGCAGCTAAGATAGTAAGAAAATCATTCTAAGTCACCCAACTTACAGATAAGTGTATGGCATCCAGGTCCAAGGAAGTTATAGTACCACTTTGCTTGGTCTTTATCAGACCTGTCATTAAATGCAATGCCCCCTTTGGCATATATCTAACCACACACTTGCAACACTTAGAACACCCACAAAGGTTTCTCACCATGAAAATTCAGGGCATAAATACCCTTTCCTACACTAATCGCCTAACAGCTCTGTCTCTGCATTCAGTCTCCTTCAAGCTGCTGAGAGGGAATCTTTGCCTGGTTTTCAGGGATTCCTCAGACCCAGCCTTGATGGATCTTTTGCACATCTGCAAAACAAACAGCACCAGAAACGTACAGTTTTGTACCTACCATAAATGTAGATGCTCGAGTGTACACCCTGCTGCAGTCATCACACTTGGGTTATCCTGTCGTCAGGCGGTCCCGCAGTCGGCTGGAATTCCAAAGTCTTGGTCCGGCGTCGGTTGCTGTCGCTTCTTCCCCGACGTCAGTGCGCCAGGGGTATATATAATGCAACCGACGCCATTTTCTTCAGTTTTTCTTGCCCCAGATGTCAGGTGCCCCCAAAAAGGTGGTCAGTAATCAGTACCAAATTGAGTAAATTTTGCACAAACACAAAATCCCTCCAGCTATAAGCAAATACATCAGGAAAGTATTGTAGAGATTTAGCCAGTTAGATCAGAGGGGATGGAGGGAGGGTAACCTGGACTGCAGCAGGGTGTACACTCGAACATCTACATTTATGGTAGGTACAAAACTGTACTATGTTCATTGTGTTACCCTGCTGCAGTCATCACACTTGGGTTGAATCCCAAAGCTAAGGATGGGTGGAGGAATCATAGAGGGTTAGAGGAGGCTCGAAGGCCCTGCAGAACTGCAGTGGCGAAGCCCGCCCTAGTCTTAGAGTAAAGTGGTAAGAGATAGTGTTTGGTAAAGGTGTGTACTGAACTCCAAGTTGCAGCTTCCAAAATCTCCTTGGTTGGAACCCCCCTGAGAAAGGCTGTAGATGTAGCTGTTGCCCTGGTAGAGTGGGGCCTAATGGTAGCAGGAACTGGTTTTCCATGATCCGTATAACAGAAACGTATGCAATGTCCTATCCATTTGGAAATGGTTTGTTTTGATATAGCCTTCCCTTGTGAAGCTGTAGCATAGGATACAAAGAGCTGGTCAGATTTTCTGAAAGCCTTAGTTTTGTCCAAGTAGTAACGAAGTTGCCTGTGAATGTCCAAGGAATGCAGGAGTCTCTCACCTTTGTTCTGTGGATTTGGGAAGAAGGTGGGTAAGTGGATGGTTTGATTTAAAGCCACACTGGAAACCACCTTAGGCATAAAGGAATGATTAGTTCGTAGAAAAACTCTGTCTTGATGAAAAATGAGGAAAGGTTCCACTGCCATTAGTGCCTGCAGCTCTGAGACTCTTCTAGCTGAAGTTATTGCTAGCAGCAGGGCAGTCTTCCATGATAGGAACTGAAGATCTGCAGAGAAAGCTGGTTCAAAGGGAGGTAGCGTTAGTTTCTCCAGAACAAAATTGAGGTCCCATGTTGATGTAGGTGCTCTCCTGGGGGGCCTAATGTTTTTTGCCCCTCTGAGGAACTGCCTTAGAAATGGATGCAAAAATAAGGGTGGATCCGTGTTGTAGTGGGCTGAAATAGCTGAAGCATGGATTTTAACGGAGGAGAAAGAAAGTCCTTTGTGCAACATCTCAGTTAAATTCTGTAGAATGTGAGGCATGTGAGGCTGAATTGTGTCTTTGCCTTTAGCTTGGTTCCAGGCACAAAACCTTTTCCATTTGTCCGAATAAGCCTTCCTGGTGCTTGGCCTCCTAGCTTCCAGAATAACATCCATAACTGCTTGGGAAAGAGGAGCTGGCTGGATGCTTAGGTGATTTGCCATGCAGCCAGATTTAAGGTTTTGAGCTGGCTGTGAAGAATCTGATTGTTTTGCTGTGTGAGCAAATGGGTAATTTGTGGTAAGATCCAAGGTGGGCCCTGGGCCATATTCCTCAATAGTGGGTACCAGTGCTGGCGTGGCCAGTCTGGGGCTATGAGAATCAGTCGTGGTCTCTCCTTTTTGACTTTCAGAAGCAGCTTTGTGAGGAGAGGCAATGGAGGGAAGGCATATACTGTCAGGTTTTTCCAACTGAAAGAGAGTGCGTCCACTTTCCAAGCTTGATGGTGAAGTGTCCTTGTACAAAATTTTGTCAGTTGATAGTTTTGAGGACTGGCAAACAGGTCTATGTCTGGAAGGCCCCATTTTTGTGTTATCATTGTAAATACTTGTGGATCTAGTTTCCACTCGTGGGGATCCATGATGTTTCTGCTGAGGTCATCTGCCAATTTGTTTTTCTTTCCTGGCAGGAATTGAGCTTGTAACTGAACTTGGTAAGCCAGAGCTGTGTTCCATAATGTCATTGCTTGCCTGCATAGAGGGTAGGAGTGAGTACCCCCTTGTTTGTTTATGTACCACATTACTGTGGTGTTGTCCATCTTTATTGTAAGTTGTCCTGGATGTAATAGATTCTTGAAGGCTGTCAGAGCTTTCTGTACAGCTAGCATCTCTTTTTGATTGATGTGCAGATTCCTTTGATCTGCAGTCCATACACCTTGAACGCACTGTCCTGCCATGTGTGTCCCCCAGACGTAGTCTGATGCATCTGTTGTGATAGTTTGCCTGGCTGGGGGCAAGGTGAAAGGCTGACCCTTGTTGAGGTGACATGCCTGTGACCACCATAGAAACTCCTGTTGTAGGCAGGGAATGAGAGATATCATTGTGTCCAAGCTGTGGCTGTGTTGAGACCATACGCTTTTTAGGTACCACTGTAATTTCCTCATATGCAGCTTTGCAAATGGTATTAGTAGTATGCAAGATGCCATGAAGCCCAAGGCCTGCAGAATTTTTCTTGCAGTTAATTGGGTCTTTGTTGCCATTGTTTTGAAATATTGAGTCAGTTGTAGTTGTTTGTCTGGCGTCAGATAAAACTTCTGGGCTGTTGTATTCAAGCTGGCACCCAGGAATGTCATATTTTGTGAGGGTACTAGTTTTGACTTCTTTTTGTTCACTGTGTACCCCAGGCAATTTAGTAGATGTTTTACAAAAGCCAGATGATGTAAGAGAATGTCCTTGCTTTCTGCTTGGATGAGGCAGCCGTCCAGGTATGGGTATATTTGAATTCCTCTTTGTCTGCAGTATGCAATTACTGGTGCCAGGCATTTTGTGAAGACTCTGGGCGCAGTAGATAAGCCAAAGGGCAGTGCAGAGAATTGGTAATGGGTTGAACCTGCAATGAAACGGAGGTATCTTCTGCAACTTTGTCTGATAGGGACATGCAGGTATGCCTCCTTGAGGTCCAACATTGCTAGCCATGCTTCCTTGCCCAACATGGGAAGAAGCTGCTGTAGTGTTAGCATCTTGAATTTGGGTACTTGTAAGAAGGTATTTAGAATTGAAAGGTCCAGAATTGGTCTCCAGGCATTGTTCTTTCTGGGCACTAGAAAGAGTCTTGAGTAAAATCCTTGACCTTGCTCTCGAGTAGGTACCAGTTGAATGGCTCTCATGTCCATGAGAGCTGTAATTTGTTTTTGTGCCTCTGCCCATTGATTTTGTGGCAGGTTTGGCATTCCTCTTTTCATTGGCAAGGTGTGAAAACAGAATCTGTATCCTCGTAAAATTATGTCTAGGACCCATTTGTCCTTTGTGACAATGTGCCAGTTGTCTGAAAAAAGTGCGAGTTTTCCTCCCAAGGGGGCTGCCAAGAAAGTGTTGCTTGGCCAGATGAGGTGCAAGTCATTGAGTTTGCCTTCTGGCAGTTTGGGACCTGTCTTCTCCTCCCTTCTGTGTTGCAGTGCCCCATTGGCGAGGTTGTCCTCTGCCTCTTGGACGTCTGTATTTACCCCTCTATGGTCTGTCAGTAGCTGGAAAGGACCAATTTTTGTTGGCCAGTTTCTGCTGAAGCGAGGGGGCTGTACCTGTAGGAAATCTTTGACTGTCTGCATACATTTTGCCTTATCCTCCATTTTCTTTAAGACTTCTTCTGCTTTAACTCCAAAAAGAACATCCTGCTGTAAGGGAGCATCTAGAAGCTTTGCTTTAACATGATCAGGCAGAGTTTGTTCCTTTAACCAAGCATGCCTACGTATAACAGACCCAGTGACAGCTGCTCTGCAGGAGGCCTTCAAAGAATCAAACCCACATTGTAAGGTATGTTTGCCCACCTGTTCAGTTGCATGCAACAGATCCTGCATTTCTTTCAATTCAGACTGTTGAGGGAGAGTGGTCATTCCTTGCTTTAACTGAGAGAATAGAAATTGCTGATACTTTAGCATGTGAAATTGGCAATTTAGTGCCCTCATAGCTAGAGTGGCTGAGGTGTAAACCTCCCCCCCCCCCATCTAGTGCTCTGGAATCCCTCTCAGAGGGTACAGGATTTTTAGCCATAGAGGCCTTAGCCCCTTTGGGACCCTGGGAGATTGTCTCTGGGTCAGCAACAGGGCTTTTATAAAGAAATTTGTGGGAATCAAGCACTCTATAGTATCTGTCAGGCTTGGCCGGAGCAGGAGGTAGAGAGTCTGGGTTCAAACTGGATTCTAAGTAAACATCATCCACAATGTCTAAAACTGGTGGGATGGCAAGTGGTCTGTGCTGGGGGAGTAAAAGAAACTCTCTGAGCCTTTTCTTCGAGTCAGAGTAGTCCTGACCTTCCCAGTGAAAATGTTCCCTCATAGTGTGTAAAGTTTCTCCAAATGAGTAGTCTTCAGGAGGAGAAGCTGAGGGAATGGAATCCTCAGCATCAGAATCTTCATAAGGGGAGAATGAGAAACATTGGTCCTCAGAGGAGTCTGTAGAAATGGACACTTGTTCAGAGGATGCATAATCTTCCTCTTGTCTAGGCCTTTTGTCAGGAGGGGGCTGGGAACCCCTGATTAAAGAGATCAAATCTTCAGCCATTTTAAGCATCTGTTTCTTAGGCATGGGGCCTTGAACAGGGGACTGAAGTGCAGTCCTTTTGGATTTAATAGGAGTCTTCGTCTTAGGATGCGTTTTAATGGTGAGCGTCGTCGGTCTGTAAACGCCTTCAGAAACCGAAGGCGCTTCTGCAGTACCGACATCTTTTTCAGCAATGTCGTCGGTAGGGCCTGAACAAAATGGCTGCGTCGGCCTGGTACATTCCGCCAAAAGTTCTGAAGCGGTCTCGGGTTCCAGATCTGCGGTAGTCAGGGGCTGCATCGGAGCCTCACTGAGGACCGGAGAACCGGAGAGCGGACCAGCCGAGGCCTCGGAATCTGGCTTAGGCCTGGGTTGTCTGTCCTTATCCTTGCGTTTTTTGTGCACGCCGGTAGTCGGTTGCTCCGATGGCATAGTGTAGTTAAATTTTCTACCGAAGTAGTGTCGTGCGAAATCAAAGCGTCTTTTAATAGTACGCTTATTAAACCTAGCACAAAAACGACAACTAGTGACGTCGTGGTCTGGGCCTAGGCAAGGTATGCAATAAGAATGAAAATCCTTATGAGGTATTTGCTTCCCACAAGAAATACAATTGTTAACTTTTTCTGACATCGGTCTGAGGCAAGAAAAGTTTCCTCAACGGGGTACTTAGCTTTATAGAAGACTTCGGTCTGAAATTCGAATTCGAAAATCTCAGGAGTTGGCCGACCGGCACTTGCAAACTGCTTCTGCTTCGGGCACCGCACGGCAAGAAAGACTGAAGAAAATGGCGTCGGTTGCATTATATATACCCCTGGCGCCCTGACGTCAGGGAAGAAGCAACAGCAACCGACGCCGAACCAAGACTTTGGAATTCCGGCCGACCCCTGGACCGCCTGACGACAGGATAACCCAAGTGTGATGACTGCAGCAGGGTAACACGATGAACATCATTAGATCCAGGGATCTGAACTTCACTTGTGACATAAATACAATGTGATGGAGAGATAGATATGTGTACCAAGGGATCCCTGCACTATGGAATAGACTCCCAGTTCATGTAAGACAAAGCTCATCCCTGACCCTATTCAAACAAAACCTTGACAATTGCATTGGGAAATAGTAAACTTATCACCAGTCTGACTCCCATGTCCCTTATGGACAGAAGTCGTCAATAAAAAAAAATATTATCCTAAATGACACCCTTTAAAAAAAAATATTATCCTAAAGGACACCCTTTACAAATCCTTAGTTACATGCCCCCACACACCTCTCAAGTGTACAGATTTTCCACAGAATGTCCAGATTATTGCCTCATATTTTTGGCCCATTTTTTCATAAAATTTTAGTTTTCTGGCAAATTAGTGGCAAATCATTAAAGACTGAAGTTAGAAAATAACAACAGGCATTTGAGTTTTAAACTTCATACCTTTCAGAAAATTCATGCTAAAGCAAAACATGCTATTCTGTCGCCTTTCTAAGTTTGTAAGTGCAATATTAAAAAAGTGCTCCTATCTTTGTGCCTTTGCCCCACTTTTATTAATGGCTTTGTCCAGATTTCTTGCTGTAAGAAGTTGAGAGGTATGCATGTCCCCCAATTAGATACCCATTATACCTGAGACCCAAATGGTTTCAGGTGCACATGTAGGCTTGTAAGAGCCCTAGTGGTCATTAACCTATGAATAACAGAGGTGTGAGTTTCAGACTCCATGTATTTCAGAAAATTCATGCTAATATAAAAACTGTTATTCTAGCAACTTTCTAAGCATATGAGCAATATTTAAAATACATCTCTGATTTCAGCCCTTTGTCCCTATATATTTTTTTGGCTTTGTCCCTGATTTTTGTGTTAAGAAGCCGAGAAGTACTTTTTTATCACAATTAGATGAGGTGTACACAGAAACATGACTATAACTGCTGGGTGGGGTGAGTGCTGTCTGTGGATGAAAGTAACTTGCACCCCCTTGTTTGCTCACATAGGCTGGCTATGGATGACTAGTGTACAACTGTGTGAAATAAGCATGAATATGTGGGCTACTGTGTGAAATAAACAAACACATTATTGTGTCTGTAATTACTATTTATTTTACTGCAATGAGACATCCGAGATGTACGTAGTCACAAATGGGGCTATAATTGCTAGTACCAGAGCCACTGATTGATGACAATGGATGATCCTGCTGCCACGATCAGGTTACACAGTCATTAGTCTGGCTTTGCAGTACCAGTGGGCATTTCTGTATGGCAGAATGGAATATTTTATTGCGGGTTTTTATTTATCACAGTCAAATGGCTGTAACTGATAGGTGCAGACATTGGTGGATTATAATGACTGCAGTTTAACTGATCTTTTATGATTTAAAACAATCAGGAAGGTGAATCCAAGAGAACCTGTGCATTTATGTGCGTCTAAAAAAGTGTTGGGGGCAATATACTGAAAATCGCCCAAGGTGCACGTAATCTGTTACTGTCTAAAGAATATACAATCAAAAGATTTACCCAAATTTCTTGCTAAGTTAGTATTCAAACTGATTCACTACAAAATGGCAGTTGGTGCAGAGGGTAAAGGCTGTGAGCTGTAGTTCCTACGGTACAGGGTTTGATTCACTCAACACTCACTTGCCTACTGTGTGACCACAGGCAAGTCACTTAACCGACATTCTTCCCGGGTGTGTGTCCAGGTGGGCCTACCTGGTTAACAAATGGACAATATTATTACTATTATTATTATTATTATTACTATTATTATTATTACTATTATTAATAAAATGATGTAAACATTACTATTATTATTATTATTATTATTATTACTATTATTATTATTACTATTATTAATAAAATGATGTAAACATTCATTACTGGCTCAGTGAGTAAAGAATGAAAAGTGTAGCTGGCAGAAAACAGTAAAGATTTTTGCATAAATTCAACCTTTTAACTATTTATTCAGGAAGTTGCTATTCATATCAATATGCATTTTCATGATGAATAAGAAGTTGTCACTACAATGCTTGGCCTTGTTTCTCACCAAGTATAACCCTGGGAACTTTGTCATCGGGTCAGTAGTCCATAAGGAATGTATCAAAATTCACAGCAGTAACTCTCCCACAGCCCAAGTTCACAATATTCTAGCACTACAAATGTATTTGATGGCAATATGACAAAACCTCACAAACTGATGTAAAATGAAAAAAAATGGTAATTTGAAAGAGAGTTTGAAGCTGTCCACATATAATTTTTATTTTTGTGTGCAGTGTAGTTCTCAGATAACCAGGTATAACAACATCCAACAGCTAATACTACTTTTACTTTTATTTCCCAGTTAGACAAGAGGTACTACCTAGGTGATTTTTATCAAAGTGCAGTACCACTGACTAAAAACTCTACTTGATTTGACACAAGGCTGTGCAATGTCTTTTGTCAATTACAGATTTCAAAAGAAAATTACTGGTGGACTCCTCCATCAATTACAGGATTCCCAGGACTCTGACAGACAGCAAACATACTGGTTTTTGTGAGCTATCTCATAAATTAACTGGATATAAACAGTTTCATCAGGCTTCCCTAAACCTTTTCTTTTGTTAAGTAATTCCTATGGACCATCACTTAGAGAGGAAAGGAGTGACACTGCTGTAAATATCTGTAATCCATGCTGAAAATATAGCTTGTAGTGTATTAAACACTTACAGAAAATACTGACAGCGTGCACACACGGATAAAGGCTTCATTTGTTTGAATAAACAAATACCACTACCTCAGCACTACAAACTAACACAAAACAAAACCTGTACAGTCTGTGTATGAGACTCTGGCAATTCTGTAAATGTATGTTCATAGATTTATAGGTTCATACGAGGCTAAGCAGGGAGTAGAGGTGGCAAACGTGGATGAGTTTAATTACTTGGGATCAACAGTTCAGAGTAATGGTGAGTGTGGAAGAGAGGTGAAGAAGAGAATACAGGCAGGATGGAATGGGTGGGGAAGAGTGTCAGGAGTGATTTGTGACGGACGAGTACCAGTAAGAGTGAAAGAGAAGGTCTACAAGAGGGTAGTGAGACCAGCTATGTTATATGGGTTGGAGACAGTGGCACTGACAAAAAGGCAGGAGTCAGAGCTTGACATGGCAGAGCTGAAGATGTTAAGATTTGCACTGGGTGTGATGAAGATGGCCAGGATTAGGAATAAGTATATTAGAGGGTCAGCCCAGGTTGGAAGGTTTGGAGACAAAGCCAGAGAAGCAAGATTACGTTGGTTTGGACATGTGCTGAGGAGGGATGCAGAGTATATTGGGAAAAAGATGCTAAGGATGAAGCTGCCAGGTAGCAGAAAAAGAGGAAGGCCTAAGATAAGGTTTATGGATGTGGTGGGAGAGGACATGCAGGTGGTTGATGTGACAGAGCAAGATGCAGAGGACAGGAAGAAATGGAAACAGTTGATCTGCTGTGGCAACCCCTAACGGGAGCAGCCAAAAAAAGAAGAAGAAGACGAGGCTAACAACCACCAGGATCTTTACAAGCCTGGCTGTGCAACCCAACCCACTTTTGTTCCACAATTCCTTGCTACATGGTGGAATACTTTAGTAAAGTATGTGGAGAATGACTGCAACAGTGAAACACGAAGAACATCAGGAATGAATTTACGATTTCCCGTTCAATGATCAAGGTTCCATTTGAATAGAATCAAGGATGAACTCTGCTTCATCTAGACTGGGAGCTTATTCCATATTGCAGGGATCCTATGAGATACATGTCGGTCTCTCCAGCAGTTTCTAGTTATGTTGCAGACAAAGTTCGGGTCCTTGCATCTAGTGTTTCTGGTGATTTCTGTCTTCTAGATGTGCAAGAGATCCATCAGAACAGGATCCAGGGATGCCTTATATGTAAGGCATAGATTACTTCTCAATAAACTGTAAGAGACTGAGTACAGAGACATGACCTTAAGGTGACCTGAGTAGGACACGGTATTCATACCCTGGATCCTCCTTGTAAGGAACCTTTGAGGGTGTTCCAACTGTTGCAAGTATGTGGTTAGGTACATGCCAAAAAGGCATTGTACTCAATGACAGGTCTCATAAGGACTAAGTAAAGTGGTGCTATTAATTCCTTGATCCTGGATGCCATACACTTGCTTATGAGTTGGGCGACATAGAATGATTCTCTTACTATTTTGTCTATGTGTTGGTTGAACACCACATCACTGTCTATATATGTTTCCAGATCCTTAACTACCTGTCAAATCTTATGGGCATTTTATCGATGAAGTAATTAGCTTGGGAGTACACTTTCCCAAAGGGCATTATAATGTATTTCTTTGCACTGAGTTTTAATTTGTGGCTTTCAGACCAGTCATTTGTTTGTGTCAGACTCTCTTGTAGGATGTTGGTGTTGTGGGGGAAATCTATGTTATCTCTCAGTTTATAGTCATCTGCGAACTTGGTGATCCAGAGACCTTTGACATTCATCTTGATGTCTGAGAAGTATATGCCAAACAGGAATGGGCCCATCACACAGCCCTGGGGTACTCCACTGGTGGCTGGTCTCTAGGTGGTCTCACCAATCCTGACCTCTCAGGTCCTATCAGTGAGCCAGCTAGCAATCCAAAGAGTTATGTAGGGATTTACACCCAGTTCTGAGAGTTTGTCAACAATAGCCGAGTGGAGTACTATATCCGGGTCAAGGTAGGTGGCATGTACCATGCTCCCCTCAGACATAGCCATGGTAACCCTCCTGATGAAGTCTAGCAGATTAAGAAGGCAAGATCTTCCTTTAACAAATCCAAACTGGGATGGGTCCAGTGTCTGTAGTTTGCTAATTTCCTAGCTGATCATTTCCATGATAATTCATTCCATGGCTCTGCATACTTCACTCATCAGACTGATGGGTATGTAGTTTGTGGGGTCAGTTGAAGGTCCACCTTTATGAACAGGGATGACCACTGAGGCCCTCCATTCATCTGGCAGCCTGTTTTGAGGCTGTAGTTGTAGAGTATCTCAAGTGGTCTTACTAAGTCATATTTTAGGCTATTTAGCAGGCAACCAGGGGATACTGTCAGGGCCCACTGAAGCAGTGTTTCTGGCCTTAGCGAACACCTCCAGTGGGTCAGGACTGGCATGGAGGTTAACAAGTGAAAAATATGGTGATTTCATGACATGTTTATTTTTTTATTTATGTATGTACAGTGGATATAAAAAGTTTACACACCCCTGTTAAAATGCCAGTTTTTTGTGATATAAAAAATGAGAACATAATAAATCATGTCAAAACTTTTCCCACCTTTAATGTGATCTATAACCTGTACAATTCAATTGAAAAACAAACAAATCTGTTAGGGAAAAAATATAAAAAAATAAAAAAAAACATACAATAAGCTGCTTGCAAAAATGTGCACACCTTTAAACTAATACTTTGTTGAAACACGAAACCGCTAAGACAAATTAAACTGGGAAGCACGTAAATAGCTGAAGGCTGCGTCTCAACCACTGTTGCTCATTGACACAATGTTAAGTGAACAAAAAGATTGTTTATTTAAAATAAAGTGCTTTTCGTCCCACAAAATTGTGGGACTTCCTCAGAATAAAAACAACTAGCAGAATGCTACATTATATCCTGTGCTCGTGGTCACGAGTACACATTTGGCCATGCTAATAGGCTAACAACATGCAAACTCATACATTTAAAACAAAGAAGATAATGCTGCAAATATCAAACATAGAACAATATTTGCCCACTCTTGCAAAAGTGCTCCAAATATGTCAGATTGTGAGGGCATCTCTTGTGCGCAGCCCTCTTCAGGTCACCCCACAGATTTTCTATTGGATTTACTTCTGGGCTCTGGCTGGGCCGTTCCAAAACTTTAATTTTCTTCTGATGAAGCCATTCTTTTGTTGATTTGGATGCATGCTTGGGGTTATTGTCGTGTTGAAATGTGAAATTCCTCTTAATCTTCAGCTTTCTAGCAGATGCCTGAAGGTTTTGGGTCAAAAGTGACTGGCATTTGGAACTGTTCATAATTCCCTCCACCTTGACTAAAGCCCCAGTTCCAGCTGAAGAAAAGCAACCACAAAGCATGATACTGCCACCACCATGCTTCACCCTGGGGATTGTGTTCTTTTGGTGATGCGAAGTGTTTTTACTCCAAACGTTCCTTTTGGAATTGTGGCTAAAAAGTTCAACCTTGGTCTCATCAGACCATAACACATTTTCATGCATGCTTTTATGAGACAATGTATTGCTTTGCAAATTTTAGCCAGGCCTGGATGTTTTTCTGTGTAAGAAAAGGCTTTTGTCTTGCAACCTCTAGATTGCATTGCATAAGTGGAAATTCCTTAAGATTCCAAGAGCAGGATAAGTTATTTCTTACACTTATTTCACTGAACTGCACTTCTGAAACGCTTATAATTGTGCTATACAGTTGATCTCATAGCTGGCCTTAGGCAAAGGCCACCTAGGGTGCCGCTGTAGCAGGGGCGCTTTCCAGTAATTGGACGGTGCAGGTAGACCAGGATGGGGACACCGAGTGGTGTGGTGGGGGGTGCCATAGAGCCCTTTTGCCTAGGGCTCCAGATGACCTAAGGCTGCTCCTGGTTGATCTACTACATTTTGCACTGTTATAAACCTTTTTTTATTGTTTTGCTGCATTTATGTACTGTTTTATACTGTTTTAACATTACTTAACTGTAAACTGCTTTTTCATACTGAGAGTTGTATTTTCTGTTTGTGAGTGCTCTATCTGAGCTTTTCTGTGCATTTTTGATTGTCTGTTTACAGTTAAAAGTATTCTCGAGTCTGCTCCTTGATCTGTTTAAAACTTTCATTTAGTGGCTACAGCTAGGAACTGTAATTTTTCCCACCCATCCTCCCTAGTGTTGTGTGTTCTTATACTTGGTGGCTTTGCAGTTGCCCGCCCATACTGTATATTTGATCTGTGACACTCCTCCCAGTCTAGTGTCATTAGTTCACTCTATCTAATAGAGAACATTTGTGAAGAAAAACCCACTCAGATTGTTAACGTTGAATTAACTTCTGTTCCAGCTTTTTCCATTTCCAATTTACTGGAAAAAAAAATTCTAAGCTTGCTTCCCCCTTTCCTGTGGCAGGTCGTGTCCAGATACGGATTTGCTGTGTCCAGGATTGTTTGTGAGCTCCTAAGCCCCCCCCCCCAACACTTAACTGGGGTTAAACTATTCCTGGCGCCATAAAGTCTGTTCTTCAGTATTTCCCTTGCAAATAGCCAGCTTTTTAGTTTTAGCACTCATCTGTTTCTTTGAGCTCAGCACTTGTTCAGAACTCATTGTAAGCACTAAATAAGTTACAAATTACTACAGCACTCAACTTTCCTCACTTGTCTAGAGGAAAACAGTTTTATGAATCTGGGCATCTTGGGACAATACAGCAATTGCCTCATGTACACAGAAAACCCTCTCCTCCTACCACCCAACACTACGACCTGTGAGAGATGCACTTATATAGCCAAACTGGAAGCAAAGCTCTCTTCACCAAAGACTGGCCTAGACAGCCAAGAGGAGAAGGTAAACACTTGCACTGCACCACACTCATCACATAGTTCCTCAAAACCTACACCACCAAAACACACACACTTACATTTGCGGAGTCTCTCAGTACAAATCTGCCCAAACAACAGAGACCTCCAAAGCAGAAATGCAAGCAACCTCCACCTCCCAACACAACCCAAATGACACATAGCCCACATACTCAGTGTGCCACTCAACTACAGCCCATAAGGCATAACGTACCAAACACTCTAGTCATAGATGACTCTATAGTCAGGCACACTGATGTTCCACTCACCAGGCTAAACAAGGAGAAAGTTACTGTCAGCTGCCTGTCAGGTGCCAGGATCCGCCACAAAACGCACGCACTCAGTTCACTCCACAACAAGTACAAACATGACTCTGTCATTGTCCATGTTGGTGTGAATGACCTGAGACGTACCTCCCTGGACTACATGAAAAGAGACATGGAGGAGCTCTCCGATCTTGTAGCCCAGGCCGGTATGACCCTAGCCCTGAGTAGCACCCTGCCATCACCCAGAATGACACCACAGTACAAGGACAAAATGATTGACTTTAACAATTGGCTAAGCTTCTGGTGTCATTCTAAGAGAATCCGGTATCTGTCTGCATGGGATGACATGATCGACACGCCACGTTGCTTTGCCAGAGATGCCCTGCACTTGTCGCCCTTGGGATTCCGGATACTGGCAAAGGCTCTTGCTACCCCTAGAGTGCCTTTTTTAAGCAAGGTTCAAATGACAAATTCACCACCGTAACAGGTGCAAGCAAGCAAAATCTGAGGGTAATGCTACTCAATGCTAGAAGTCTAAACCTCAAAATGCACTCACTCGAGGCACTCCTTAAAATGGAGAACATTGACATCTGTGCAGTGACAGAGACCTGGTTCAAAGCTCCAGAGAGCACCCCTGCATTACCAGGCTATAATTCATACCACACCTTTTGGCCACCAAACCCGGACCGAAACAGTAAAGGTGGAAGTGTGTCCATATTCATTAAGGATATCCACACCTCCAAGCTAGTTGCTCAGCATAATGCATCCGAGATTATCCAAGTTCAACTAACTCTGGGCAAGACCGCAATCCAGATTGTAGCTTGCTACAGACCCCCCACCATGCCCCAGGATTCCTACTCCTCTTTTCTTGATACACTGGAAAATATTAAGGTACAACCCAACACTCTAATAATGGATGATTTCAACTACCCTACCATTAACTGGGAAAACTACTCATGTACCAACTCTTTTGCTCAACGTTTTCTGGAAATCATCAATTCCAATGCCTTGGATCAACTTATCCACACCCCCACCAGGGGCAGCAATATCCTAGACCTGGCCATCACCAACATGGGTGACCGGTGTTCCACACCAAAGGTCAGCTCCTTGTTGGTCAGATCGAACCACAAGCTAATCACCCTAGACATCCACATCCCGCTCCCACCCCCCCATTAGGAAAACAACCGTAAAAAATTTCTCCAAAGCCAACTTCACGCTTCTTAAGACAGAAGTGGCAAACTTTATGACACCCATGCAGATGGACAATACAGGTACGACTGCTGAATCCTACACAAATGCACTTTATAAGCAATTACACGAGTGCATGGATCGTGCTATCCCTAACAGAACCAAGATGCTATCCTCCAAAAAAAGGAAGCCAATCTGGTGGTCTTCTGCCATAAACAAACTCTACAACAGGAAAAAAGAAACTGTTGCAAAAAAGAGAAAAATCCCACGATTGGAGGAACTCCCTGGTCAGCCTCAGTAAGAAGCTGAGATCCCTCATAAAATCCTCCAAATTAGTTATGAAAACAAAATTGCCACTGATTCTAAAGACACCCACAAAGCATTCTAAAGCTATGACAAGAATCTCAATAGCAACACTCAGATCTGCTCTGAGTTACAGCACAATGACACTAAATATACAGAACCAACTGATATTGCCAACATCCTGGCAGATAGGTTCAGTGCTAACTTTACCCCCCCTCTCACCCCCTAAAGGGCCCATCTTTATACCGGAAGAATGCAAAGTTCCTGTAATCACGGCTGCACAGGTAAAAACCTCACTCTCCAAAGCCAAGAACACAGCATTCATAGGACCTGACAACATCCCAGGCTGCGTTCTACATGAACTACAGAATGAACTGGCACCCCACCTAAGTACCATGTTCAATCATAGCCTCACCTCAGGCTTTGTGCCCATTGAATGGCGCACCGCGACAGTTATCCCACTCCACAAAGGGGGGGGGCCACAACAGACCCCGGGAACTACCACCCCATTAGCCTGAAGAGCCCCGACTGCAAGGCCATGGAACGTATCATCATGGAACTCATAAACAAAGACATTGGAGATCTCCAAACTCTGGACCCAACACAGTTTGGGTTTGTAAAAGGCAGACCATGTCTCCTAAACTTGACAGACTTCTTTGAAGTAGTCACCAAAGCCATAGATGAGGGTAAGGTGGTTCACACAGCCTATCTAGATCTCGCCAAGGTGTTCGACACCATCCCCCACTCTGGAATTATAGATAAACTCACTAAACTAGGTATAAATCCCTATGTCACAAGATGGGTTGCCAACTGGCTTACTGACAGAACCCACATTGTGAAAGTAGCAGACTCCAAATCAGACTTCAGACCAGTGACAAGTGGAGTACCACAGAGTTCAATCCTGGGTCCTCTCCTGTCTGGTATCTAGTTCTCTGAAGTACAGGCTAACACAGAAGGTATTTGGCTAACTAAATTCGCAGATGACTGCAAACTAGGAGCCATAATCGAAACTCCTAATGATGTGGACATCCTACAAAAGGGCCTCACTGGGACAGATGCCTGGTGTCAAAGACATGGTCTCAAGCTCACTGCCAAAAAGAGCATTGTCATCCCCTTTGGTAAAAACTCTGTACCCATGAACTACCACATAGGTGGTAGTCTACGTAACACCGAAAGTGTTATAAGAGACCTTGGGACACAGGTGTACAGTAGTCTCTCCTTTGATAATCACATCGCCACAGTGGTCAGGAAATCCTTCTACGTGGCATACCTCATCACAAAAGGTTTCTCATTCAGAAAAAAAGAGGTCATTGTTCCCCTCTACTCATCACTCATTAGAACCATTATAGAGTACAACGCCCCTTTTGGTATGTACCTCACAAGACATCTACAACAACTGGAAAGGCCGCAAAAATACCTCACAAAGAGGATTACTGGCCTCAAACAGATGCCTTACACAGACCGTCTCAAAAAACTCCAGCTTTACTCCGTCGCATATCGCCTACTCAGAGGCGATCTCTGTCTAATATACAAAGCTATGTCAAACCCAGAGCTGTTGGACATGCTCCACTTAAAGAAATCCCGATCCCTCTGAGCTACACGCTCTAGGGACCTAAACTTTGTCACCACAATAAACAGAACATGCTGGAGGGATAGATTCCTGTCCCAGAGACTTCCCATACTGTGGAACAGACTACCTATCTATGTCAAACAGAGCTCTTCATTAGCACTCTTCAAGAAAAATCTTGATGGCTGGATGGGTAATAGGAAATCCACCCCGGGGATCACTTCTGTGGTTCTGCTTGACAGGGGCACAGGAACATAATTTTCTTGGGTGGCGAAAGCCAGGGTACCTTTTTGGCTAGGCTTGTATAGGCCCTAGGGCCAATAGCCTAGTACCTACCTATGAACCTATGAACCCTACCCCATACCCAGACATATGGAGAATATGGGAAATTGTTGTCACAACCAATACTTGCCAGAAATTCCTGCAGCTCCTTCAGTGTTGCTGTAGGTCTCTTGGCAGCCTCCCTGACCAGTTTTCGTCTTGTCTTTTCATCAATTTTGAAGGGACATCCAGTTCTTTGCAATATCACTATTGTCCTGTATTTTCTGTACTTTTTGATGACTGTCTTCACTGTGTTCCATGGTATATCCAATGCTGTGGAATTTTTTTGTAACCTTCTCCTGACTGATACCTTTCAACAATGAGATCCCTTTGATGCTTTGTAAGCTCTGTCTGAACCATGGCTTTTGCTGTAGGAGGCAACTGAGTAAATGTCAGGAGAATCCTACAAGGACAGCTGAACTTTATATGGGGTTAATAAGAGTCTCTTTAATTGATGGCAGGTGTGTACCCAAGAAGACTGAAGGCTGTAATTAAATCAAAAGGTGCTTCAACGCTTTTTTTTTTAATTTTTTATATTTTTCCCCCCTAACAGATTTGTTTGCTTTTCAATTCAATCGCACAGGTTATAGGTCACATTAAAGGTGGAAAAGTTTTGAAATGATTTATTGTGGTCTCGTTTTTTTATATCACAAAAACCTGGCAATTAAACAAGTGTGTGAACACTTTTTATTTTTATTTTTTATTTTATTTTACATTTGTTGACCGGGTTAGTCTAACTGAATATATGTCCATTTTCAGTAGAGGCCCGGGGAGAAAAGCTCCACATTAGTTATATAGCAAATAATGTACATAAAAAACACCCTTATAAATAGGCCTATGTTTAAATTACATGAGAAAATATTAAACATAGTAGGCAAAGAACAAAGAGCTAACTATTTACAAAGATTAATACAGGACTATATTAAAACAGTTTAAGCACAGAAGTATAACACAGAAACTTAATAAAATTAGAAAAAAAAGTTAACAGAGATAAGTGAGATTCAGCTGGGATTAATACATAGGCATAGCCATTGTGAGTTAAGGAAGGTTTTTAATTGCTTTTTGAAAAGTGGAGTAGATGTGAGGGACGTTAGTTTACTAGGAAGCTTATTCCAATAATTTCCAATAAAGTTAGTAAATAAACAATTGCCAGATTTGTTGTTGGGTTTAAGGGTTGCAACTAGTAGCTTATTTGCTGAGCGTAGGATACTGAGATTTTTATATGGGTTTCTATCCACTGTATGCATGT